>NW_024081700.1:0-2378 GCF_003009895.1 Hyaena hyaena
CCAAATGGAATGTGAGATAGATGTTCTCCCGCACCTTGCTTTGCTCAGGACACACCTGAGCGTACCTGGGCCCTTTCCGGTCAGCCCATGGAGGGCGCCCTCCCTTTGCCCTCACAGCTGCACAGATTCTGAGGGGCCTTGGCTCCTCCGGCAGCTCCTGGCCTCAGTGCATCTCCTCTGTCCTGTCAGGCCTGGGGGCCACCGGGCCCAACCCATCCGTAGCCACCGTAGGACACTGATTCATCCCCTCACCCTGAGTGTGCCTCTGCTTCCTGCTGGCACCCCGCCTGACTCGGGGTCGTTAGGCCCAGCCCCCCACTGCCCCCTCTTCTGCCTCCCTGGCTTGGGACGACCACGCATGTCTCCTGGGCTAAGCCCAAGCCGAGTGCACGGTACACAATAGGGCCTCGCCACGCTGATTCCGGCAGCCTCCCCAGGATGCGGCCTCCCTGCCATCCATCCACACCTCTCTGGCCGTAGGCTGCCTAGCGGACCTGCCATCCGCATGCGTGAAACTCCCAGCTCCAGGCCCAGGATGCTCAACTTGTGTCCCCAGCACAGTCGTGGAGCAATTTCAGACACAGGAAATCCACTGCCAATGGGCCTGGGCATCCCCATGGCCCTTAAATTGCCTCCATGCTCCTCCTCTCCTCCCCTGCTGGAGACCGAAACTGCACAGGTCATCCCTGATGGCAAGGCCCAGGGAAGAGACTGCAATGCAGTCAGAAGAGCCCCCGGAAGAATTCTTCTCTACTTTATCTGTACCTTTTATTCGTCATGTCAACATCCAGGAAAAGAGGTCATGATGGTGATGTTCGAGGAAATGACAGGAAACCAGACAGCCACTCCAAAAAACCCAAGATCCTGTCGCCAAGCTACAACTCAAATTTGGTCTTGCGGCTTAACTGTTTAACTCTCGACGCAAGCCCTCAGAACCACTCTTCTGGACACCGGATTCGTCAGGCTAAAACAACCCGTAAGGTTTCCCCGCCTATTTGGGGACAAATTAAACAGCTTACTTCTACTGCTGAGCTGCTAGTGATGGCTCAGGGCTTGGTGAAAGAACCTGCTGTGATTTTTCTTGCTATACTTTCGATTCTGACTTGTCAGGTAGGATTCATTCATGCAGAAACCTTTTGGGCCTTTTTTCCTAATCCTCCTAACTTTCATACTGTTACTTGGGATAACGAGCCTATTAAAGTTCATGTAAATCAGTCTAGTCTTCTTGGTGGTCCTGGATTGCCTGCTGCACCCTTTGAGATTTTTACTGCTACTACAACTAACTTTACCTTCTATGGTAAATCTCATTCTGTTCCTATATGCTTTACCTTGCCCACTGTTTGGCCTTACTCTGCACCTTTTCCCGGGTGCCTAAAGACTCAGGTGGCAGGTAAAATTATTGATCATGCTCAAGCCCAGAATCAACATCAATTATGGATTCTTAAACTTCTAGTGCCTGGTGTTCAAGTTTCTTCTCCTGTTTCTTATCCATTTAATGGCTATCACTGCGTACATAGTCCACACCCCTCTGCTTTTCCTGACTGCCCTTCTTGGCAGAAAGAGATTCCTACGATTTTATGTGATCGAGAGGGTTTTTTCCCACCTTGGATTGAGTGTATGTATGACTCTGTTAACCCCTTATTGTTGTCATCTCCTATATCACCTACTGTAAAGGTTATGGATTGGAGTCTTTCTGACCCAGCTATTGATTATAGAAATTATTATAAAAATGAGAGCAGTACTTATAAATGGGATGATTCTTTTATTCCTTCTCCTTTATTAATCAATAGAGTATCCCCAACCAATGGATGGATATCTCCTATATTACATTCTGTATACGAAAATATACATAAATATCAACCACTCCTATGGAAAGCTATAGTTTCTGCCATGCCTATTACTTTGAAGAGACCCTCATTTATTCGAACTGATTATTCTAAATCTTGCATTCAGACACCTTATGCCTTTTTAATTACTACTGAATTCAATCAGGTTAGGATTCAAACTGATGGTGTATTAGTCCATACTCACTGTAATAATTGTATTTTAACAAACTGCCTGCATAGTCAACTTGGAGCAAAAATTATAATTATTGTGAAACAACCTCCATATCTTATGGTGCCTGTAATTGTTACTGAAAATTGGCATGATGACCAAGGCCTAAAGGCCTTAGAATTATTAAGTAATAAGTTGACCAGGACAAGACGATTTATAGCTGCTTTATTTTAGGAATTACTGCTTTAATTACTGTTATAACTTCACTTACAGTCTCTGCTATTGCTTTAAGTAAAGAAATACATACTGCAACTTTTGCTGATAATCTTTCTAAGAATATAACTATGGCCTTAACTACTCAAGAACTAATAGATAAAAAACTT
>NW_024081700.1:7319-18639 GCF_003009895.1 Hyaena hyaena
GAATACATATTATGCCATTAGCAGAGACAAAAACAAGACTTACTAGTTGTGGAGGGCTTTCTCGAAAAAGTGTTAGAGAAATATTTGCCTGCTGACCTCAAGCCTGTAAGGCAACTTATGGATTGTTCTGGTCAAAGAATGAGATTGGTAAATGCAGAGATCAAATTCTAGTTGATCCACGTAAAACATTTCCATACGTCATCTATGATAAATGTTGACATTGTTCTTTCTTAGTAAGGGGTTGTGAGAGTCTGTTACCTACAACTGCGGGTACAAGTATATCTTGTTTTTGCATGCCCACTGAACTTAAACAATTAAAGGGCACCGTGATCTCATGTATTCTGGCAATATACTTCACTTATCCTTAGATACCCTGTCATACGTAGTAAAGAATATGTAAAACTTTGTTATGAGTACCTGGTTAAATTTTATTGGTTGAAGTGGAAATTACGTACTGTGAAATCACTGTTGCCAAGAAAACTTAGAAATGTTAAGTCCTATGACTGTACTCAAAAAACGTAAATTGTTTAAGCATGATTGTTTGAATTTGCTATATAAAAACCCTAAGCTGAAAAATAAATTTGAGCAGTCCACCTGAAGAGGCTGGCTCCATGTCTTCTTTCGTTGACGCCAAACATCACTCTCCGGGCCAACCCTGGCTTGCAGAGGCTGGTCCCCTGCAATCCCCCATTGTCATCACCAGCCCATGTCTCCCATTGCTCGTGGCCGTCTTGGTCCCCCAACTCAAGCCTTGACACCTGCCTGGCCCCAGGCCCTGGGCTGAGGCAGGAGCACCCTGGGGTTCTGGTACCTGGGAGCCCCTCCTTAATCCAGTCAGTACCCCCAGCTGTGACCCCACTCCATGCCGACCCTGCAGCTGCCATTTGTGGGGGTGAGGAGAGGCAGGGGTCTCAACTGCAGGCATTGTGTGCTCCATGGGCCATGGAGACATACCACATCAATCAGGGCTGCTCGGAGCCCACCCCTCCACCCAACAGCCCAGAGACCTGACCCATCTGCCCCAGTCTGGCCCCAGGGACTGTCTGAGCTGAGATGCTTCTGGTCCTAGACATGTGACAGCTGAGGTAAACCGGACACCGACATCGCCCTTGAGGGGATGGAACCACCACCAGCCCAGTGACCCCCACGAAGGTCACTCTGGAACCAAGTGAGCCTGCACAGTAAGCCCGTGCTCTCGCCCCCAGGACACCAAGCCAGCTCACGGCAGGGCCACGGTCCTCGGGTGGCAGGCCAGGGCCTGGAGTTGCAAGGCAGCAGGGCTCCGACCTGGGGCGACCTTGTCAGAGACATCAAAGCGCATGGTTTCGCCGAAGCCACCTGCTCCAGGACCCAGACGCACAAGCAGAGGCCATGACACACATACCTGACACTCCGGGAGCTTTCCCCTTCAGACCTGCAAAGAGAGAGAACACATGCTTAGGAGGCAAGTAGCTTCCACTACGGGAGAGCCACGGGAGAACATGAGCAGGGGGGACCAGTGAGGTCCCCAGCTACCCTGGGATCCCTTCTCCAGCCTCAGCGGACCGTCCCCAGGCCCAGCCCCCAAGGTGTCACACTGCTGGTCTTTTGACCTGGAATTCCACCCTGAAAGCCACCTCCTCCCAGAAGCTCTAGGATGGTTCCCAAAGCCCTCTGGTGCACATCCCCTTCACTATAATTGTTTCCCAGGATCTGAACATCCCTGAAGTTGGGGAGCCACCCCAGAGGGGGGCCTGTGGCTCCAGAACTCTGTGCCCTGGGCCCTGGGGGCAGCACTGGAAGGAATAAGTGTGTGGGAAGGTGTAGCTGGCTTCCTGCACCCTCTTCTTGGTATTTCCAGAATCTCTCTCCATGACCGGCTCCATTTTCAAGTACCCAGACATCAGTGTCAACACTTGACAAAGGAGACAAGACTGAATGTCAAGAAACTCGACAATTAGATCTTACTGTGCATCCTTGAACTTTCACAGAGACTGTGAAATACACGGCAGCCACTGACAGTGATGCTTTCCCACTCTGGAAACCAAAGGAAAGGGACTAGGGCATTCAAATGCATGAGGCTTAAAGCCATGGCTGGGCTCCTTGAGTCTGAAGGGAATAATCTCTGGACATCCCCAGTTGGACATTATTGCCAGCGAGCTACAGCAGCAAAAACACACTTAACTCAAAGTCTTTTTTCTTTCTTTCTTCCTTCCTTTTTTGCATCTTGGCTTTCTCAGTAATTTTGCAATCTATCTGCATGGCCCCATGAGCACTCAAACCCAGGGGACAGCTTCTCCCACTGAATCACCCTCTCTGGTCACAGGAGAGCACCCCAAGCCCTCTCCTAGGTCTGCTGTGACAATGGTAGATTGTACCCAAGTTGTCTTTGAAGCTAATTGACAGCCCAGCCCAGGAAAGTTTCTCCAGGATGCCCTAAAGCATCTTCAACACCAACTGTCCAATGTCTGGAAGGCTCCAGCTGTCTCTAGCTCTCAGGGCAGCTACAACACATGCCAGGGCCACAGGCCACTTCCGGGTTCAGCCAGTGCAAAACTGGACATAAAGGTCAGTGATGATGATGATGACAGATGCCCCTCACTCAGCCCTTACTAGGTGCCTGCCCCAGATCTGGGCCTTGACACACACTCTGGATGATTTTCACAGCGACCTGGCAGGCCCAGCATGGTCCTCACTGTGCACAAGTGGGCCCGAGGCTCCCGGAGGCTGTGTGAGCTCAAGGCCACATGACCAGCCAGCATCGAGGTGCTGTCCTGCTGCACCTCAGCAGCCAGAGAGCAAACCAGACCCCATCTAGTCAGGATGGAGGTCACCTGGGCGAGCGATGGAAGGGGACCCTGGGCACTTGCAGGTGCTGCTCACCTTTGGCTCCTGATCTGGGTCCTGGTTACCCAGATGCAAAAGCATGATTGACCCAAAAGAGAGATTTGGCCATTCAGATTCCAAAAAATATTCCTCATATCCATTTGGTCTTTGTCCACAGTTACTGGCTCACAGCACCCCAAAGCCTGGGGATTTTCTGAGCAAGGAGAGCCACGGGGACATCTTTTGTTATCATATTTGGCCACTTGCCCCTAGCTCCTGAAATCACTGCAGAGCCATGAGGTGACATGCTGTCCCACCACACCTGGGTTCTTGTCAGTAGGTGATGTTTGGAAAGCACCTAAGGATGGAAACTTACAGTCCCACCCCCTGAAATCAATCCCCAACAGCCAATGATGTGATCCATCGGGTCTATGGAATGAAGCCTTGGTAAAAAAAAATCTGAAAGGATGGCTGCTTCTGGTTGGGGACCATGTGGAGGTTCAGAGAGAGTGGGGTGCCCAGAGGGCATGGGAGCACAGAGCCCCTCCCCCACCCTGTGCCCTACTCCTCTCTGCTACTTGGCTTCTCCCGAGTTATGTCCTTTGAGGGGAAGGCAGTCAGTAAAGCGGGCCCTGATCTCTGTGAGCCACTCTCACACACTGGGCAACCTTAAGCGGGGGAGGCACGGGCACCTCTGATTTCTAGCTGCTCAGTCAGAAGCTGCTCCTGAGCCAGGCTCGGAACTGGCTTGTGACGTGGGGAGGGGGCAGGGCAGGCTTGCAGGCCTGACACTGACCTATGGGATCTGAGGCCACCTCCAGTTACAGAGTCGGAATTGGGTTGAACTGTTGGACCCGCAGTGGGTGTCTGAGAATGGCCTGGTGGTGTGGGAACTCACCCCTCTGCATGTACATCCTGGAATCGGGTACCAGAATCTCTTCTGGGGGGTGGGGGAGCAAGTGTGAAAGCCCCTGCTGGCACACACTCATGACACAAACACGTTCAGTATATGTGCGGTTTTATTTAAAAACCTGGGAAAAATAGAGGTGCCTGGGTTGGTCAGAGTCAGTTAAGCATCCGACATCAGCTCAGGTCATGATCTCGCGGTTTGTGGGTTTGAGCCCCACGGTGGGCTCTGTGCTGACAGCCCAGAGCCCAGAGCCTGCTTCGAATTCTGTGTCTCCCTCTGTCTCTGTCCCTCCTCGGCTCACACCGTCTCTTCTGGTCTCTCACAAATGAATAAACATTTAAAGAACTTGGAAAATATACAATATGACAGGGAGAAGGAGAGGAAGATAACATTAGTTGTGAGCTGTCCGTTGTTGAAGTGGGATATGTGGGGGGGGGGATCTTACACTGTTTTGCCTACTTTTATGCATGTTTCAAGTTTCCCACCAGAAAAAATTGAAACAAACAAAACAGGAGAGAAAGTGAATTTGGGTTCCTGCGTTATTGGGCCCCTGCTAAGTGGCAGGTGGTGAGCGGGCCCCACGAGAAACCATGGCTTCTCTGAGGTGGGCTCGGAGGGGCCAGGCCAACCGCCACCTCTCACAGCCATGTCACGGAGATGGACTCAAATCAGGTCCATTGTCACGACCTTGGCACCCTTCTCTGGGTGAGTGACCCATCAGAGAATGTGATCCAAGCCACGGACCTCACGCCAGGAAAACACACACTCCCTTACAACTCCAATCAGGGGGCCCGTGTGTGCTGGCCGCCGAGGCACCAGCCCCAGACAGTGGCATTTGGGACAGCCGGCTCCAACGGTCACAGCTCTGGTGTGCCCCAGCCCCGCGTCCTCACACTTCGGGGCTGCGCTGGTGTGAGGAGAGAGCTGGCTAGCCTGAGCTTAAAGGGCAAGAGGAGACGTGACCTGGGAGGTGCCGGCAAACACAGCATGTTTAGTTTACAGCGTCTACAAGTGCATGGCTGAGAAAAGACAGTTCCAGGTCCGTATGCCCCCTGGGGGCCGGGAGGAGGGGGAAACAGCCAGATGTCAGTCAGAGGGTATAAGGCTGCAGTTTAGGTAAGATGAGGACGTGTGGACATGGTGACCACTGTTGATAAGGCCGTATGGTATACCGGAAATTCGCTACGAACCGATTTCAGGTGCTTGCACTATAAAAAACCAAGACAATTACGTGAGGAGATGAACACACTCATTAGCTTGCCTACAGTGACGTTGTACTATGTCAATGTGCCACACAACACATTGTACACCTTCACTTCTGTGATGGCAGAAATGACCCCCCTGCCAGGCTCAGGCCTAACCTTTGGAAGGACTGGAAACTTCTGCTTTCCTGCTCTTGGAAACCGACCGCCATGTGGAGAGAAAGCCCATGTAGCCACGCGGAAAGGAGGAAGGACGAAGGCTCCCATCCATCAGCCCCAGAGGGGCTTCCAGCTGTCAGCCGTGGTGAGCAAAGCCTCAGTTGATGTCACACACACAGCACAGAGCAGCCCTCCCCAGGGGCCCTGCCCAAACCTGAAACCCTGCGCAGATAAATGCGGATTACTGTCCAATCACTCAGCTTGGGCAGGGCTTGGGAAAACCCAAACACTCTTGCCCTGTGAATGTTCCAGCGTCTCAAATCCCCTCACCCCTGCCGTGGACTGAATGTCTGTGTCCCCAGATTCATTCGCTGAAGCCCCAGCGCCCCTCCCCCAGTGTGGCTGTACTTGGAGATGGGCCTGTGCGCAGGAGTTCAAAGTTCAATGGGGTCATGAGGGGTGGGGCCCAGAGCTCGCTCTTTCCACCACGCGATGGCTCCATGGGAAGATGGCCCGCTGCAAGCCTGGAGCAGATGCCTCAGCAGAAACCAACGCTGCCACACTTCCATCAGGGTTACCAGCCTCCAGAAGTTTGAAGAAGTCCACGTCTGTTGTGCAAGCCACCCCCCCCACTTCAGAGAATTGGAGCCAGACTCCACGTTGGGGTCACCCAACATGATCGTTGTGCAGGGTCATTACAAACTCAACCCTCCTCTGTGCACCTGTTTCCTCATCCTCACAAAAACATCCATGGAAGGGGGCGCCTGGGTGGCTCAGTCAGATAAGCGTCTGACTCTTGATTTCAGCCCAGGTCATGAACTCACAGTTGTGTGACCGAGCCCCCCATCAGGCTCTGCACTGACAGGGCGGAGCCTGCTTAGGATTCTCTCTCTCTGCCCCTTCCAACCTCCCCTCTCTCAAAAAATAATAAATAAATAAACATTTAAAACACCATAGATGGCTACCCAGGTCCTCCTGGGGCACTTGCACATACCAGAAAGTGCAATGATAAAAAGAAGGAGAGGTGAGAATACATGGACCACACGCAAGAATGACTGCGGGTATGCTACAGATTATCAACGACCTGAAGACCTCAATACTTAGGACTTTTAAAAAGGCTTCTTGATATGTGACTGGAGAAAGGAGGCTCATGTAGTGGATGGCACTGAGACAACTGGGTATCCGCATGGCAAAATGAATTAGATCCCCATTTCACACCACATCCCCCCAATCCATTCCAGACACATGAAAAATCTACATTTCAAACAAAAAAGTTGAAGAGGAGTTTTTTCGGGGGGAGTGGCTTTCCACACTTGGGGTGGGGAACAATTTCATTTACAGGGTATTAAAAGCTCAGTAAGCATAAAAAAGTGCATAGGTTTAACTGCAGTAACATATAAATGTCTTTTCTCCAAATGACTGGTGAGAAGACAAACCACAAAAAGCAGAAGACCTTTGGAATATGTGCAACAAGCATAGGATCAGTATCCAGAATACATAAAGAAGTCCTACAAATCCACAGGAAGAGGAGAGGCAATGAGCAAAAGGACCACGGCAGGCATGTCACAGAGGAGGAGACAGGGTGCACAGATGAACAAGGGCAAAGCTGCCCAATGCCACTAGGATGCAGGGAGTGCGAGGTCACTTTCATATCCATCAGACCCGCAGTGAGGAAGACATGTGACCGCTGACAGCACCGAGGGTCTGAGAGGATGCGGATCAGCTGGCACACGGAGGGGAGGAGTGTGACACCTGCTCTGGCCACACTGAAATCCACTTTAGCATTTTCTTGTCAGGGTGACCCCTCTCACACCTTAGAAGGGTGCACATCCACTCCCAGGTATTACACAAGGCACATGCAAGAGTTCTTAGCAGCACTGTGAACGGGAGGAGGGGAAGAACAGAGATGATCCAGATACTCATTGATGGGGCAATGCAAACCCAAATTGTAGAGCAGTCACACAATTTCCTTTCACAGAGGTGAGAGCAGACCCCAGCTACACAGCAGCATAGCTCAAGCTTAGACATAGGAAAATGTTGAGTACAAAAATGCAAATTTTGGGGGGCACCTGGGTGGCTTAGTCGGTTAAGGGTCTGACTTCGGCTCAGGTCATGATCTCATGGTTCGTGGGTTTGAGCCTCACGTCGGGCTCTGTGCTGACAGCTAGCTCAGAGCCTGGAGGCTGTTTCAGAATCTGTGTGTGTGTGTGTGTGTGTGTGTGTGTGTGTGTGTGTCTCTGACCCTCCCCTGCTCATGCTATCTCTCTCTCTCTCAGAAATAAATGAAACATTAAAAAATAATTTTAAATGCAAATTTTTGAGGTCTATGTAGAGAAAACAATTGTTTAAGGCTTGAGAACAAAGAAGCAGTCTGATGTTTAGACTTATTCAGTAAGCATGTGAGCAAGAGAACGGCAAAAAAACACAAAGCTGCAGAGAGGGGTGACGTCCAGGCAAGGAGGAGATGTGAGGGACCAGGAGAGTTCTGGTTCTGGAGTGGAGCCGTGGGCTCACGGATGTTCATTGTCCCACCATCCATCACACGGCAAGAGACACTCTAAGTACCAAAATGGAATACAGGCAAAGGAGAAAAGCAAGAAGAGGCACACGGTGTGGGTCCAGACAGATCCAGTACGGCTGCCTTGTCACATCCAGAGTTCCCTGTTTTCACTTTGTGTCACGGCAAGTGCCACAAGGTCTGTGGAGAGGCCAGACTCGGGAGTGTAAGGATCGGAAACTGGTTGAGGGCCTTCTTCCCTCTGGGCCTCAGTTTCTCCATATGCAAAATAAGGGGCTGTACCAGGAACAGCAAATGGCTGGTGTGCATAAGCCAGGTCGCCCCTTCCTCACCCGCTGCACACACTACGGATGGATTGCAGCTCTACTGCACATGGAACACGGACACACAGCGTTGGACTCCTTCTCAGCTGGGCCCTGCAGGCGGCCAGGGATGGCCGCTCTGAGAGGGCGCACTGCATGAGACCTACGCGCTGGTCTGGACGGTCCATCCAGCTGTGGCCTGGAACTTCTGAAGCCTCACCAGCAGGCACTAGCTGGTATGAGAGGCAGGGGTCCTAGGGAGGAGCCCGCTGGCTTTGGAACTGAACCTACCCAGACCCCAATAGTGTGCAGCCTCAGCTTCTACACTGCCCACCCCTGTGGCCTGCGGTCCGCCACAGCTGGCCTCTACCTGCCGTCATCTGGCCGAGCCCCGTGCTCCCATCCATTGGGTGGGCAGGCTCATGTCTCCCCGATGCTGGTGAGCTGTGCTGGGCCTGCAAACCGCAAGCCCGACAGAAAGCCAGGCAGGAGCTCATCATCACCCTCCAGTGCGGAGAGTCCTGGAAGTGGCCCCGTTGTGCCAGATCCAGCCAGCTCTCTGAGGTCGGAGGATGGCGTCCCGTCACCGCCGACTATGCCTGCCCGGGGCCACGGGCCTTTGCTCCTGTGCTTCCCCCCCTCCCCCGCCTCTGCACACCCCCTATCCTCACCTTATGGTCCCAGCTCGCAAGACTCTTCCTTGGTTGTGCTGCTCCATCTCCCTCCCCTCAGTGAGGGCTGACGTCCCTTCCTCTAGACATCCACGACACAGACGTCAGCGTTTTCAAGGAGAACTTGTGTGCCGGGTCCGGTCCAGGGTCTGTGGGTATCTGTCCCCTCCAGTGTGTCCGTCCCCTCCAGTGTGGGGAGCCCAGCAGGGTCTACCGCACAACCGGCATGAAAATAATAATACCATCAGAAACAACCACAATTCCTTGGAATAAATGGGCTTCTCCAAGAACTGTCCATCTACTGTCTAAGCCTCATGGCCAGTGACGTTGGTGGTCGGGGAACGGTACCTCACTCCCTATTCTAACAACAAGAAAATCAAGGGCCACAAAAGGGAACTGCTTTTTTGGCATCTCTGCCCACCTTCCCACCTTCTGAGAGGCTGGGAAGCTTGCCATGTTCCATCAGGGCCCTGAAACCCCGGTCCTGTGGGGAAACACCTCATTTCCCCAGAGCAGGGGACTGCTGAGTGACCACAGCCCCTAGTCACGGAGCATCTGGTGTCATCCTGGGACCTGCAACTTCTTTTACTAACAAAATCGTATTGAGAGACATTATACCCAGGGACATGGTGCTTTGGTGATTCACTTCTCTTTCATTTTGATCGCCTTATGCAATTATTAAAGGACTACTGGGCTGTGTACACAGGAAGCGTTGATTTACTAGAAAGAGCTGCGGTGGGTTCTTAGAAAACACAGGCAGGAATTGAAGGCATCCAGACATGTCCAATGAGCAGAGTGGAGACAAAGATGTCTCCTGCTGCTTTGTCCTGGGAGAAAGCTGCCCAGACGCCCACACATGGCCCGACCTACCCTCAGATCAGAGTCTGCCACTGACACCCACTGTGTGAAAGGGCCTGGAATCTGCAGTGGTCTCATCACCATCCATCGACTCCCAAGAAGCAAACACCACGAGCTTGCAAAGGCACTGAAACAGGAATGCTCCCTTGTGTTCCCAGGAATAGAGACAGAGGCCACGTATTTACTTCTGGTTCCAACTTCTCCTGGGGTCATGCTCTTTCAAGCGCTGGAAACAGGGCACTACTTGTTGCTCTACAATCTCTCCACCAGCTGCCCCTCCATCTCCCACTCTCCCAGGATGCTCCCCGCCCTCCTGCCAATCTGGAGAACTCCAAATCCTCTTCAAAACCATCTCTGACTCCCCCTCTTCCAGGCAGTCTCCTTGCCTTCTCGCTGGCCTCTTTATACTAATTTCCTGCAAGAGCGATCACAATGGGTTCAAATGCTGCTGCTCACACACTTGTCTCCCCTGTGATGGGGCAGGTTGTGGGAGCAGGGCTCATGGCTGATGTACCCCCATTACCTCCAGCCCCTCAGCATGGACCCTGGCACATTGGTGGGGGGTACAGTAGGGCCTCAGCAAAGCATGACCTAAATCGTGGGCTCTGTCTTCCTGGAACTTAGAGTTGAGTGAAAGAGATCTAATGGCAAAGAAGGTAAGTTCAAGGTATTCTGAACAGAGACCAGGCAATCCTTTCCCGAGTACTTTACAGCTAAGCCAAGATCTCATTGGCAAGTAACTATCTACTCTTCAAAAAATAGGAATAAAGAACTTTCCAAGGAGAGAAAGAGAGAGTCACAAACTTTCTGAGGTGGGAGGGAGCAACTTGTTTAAGTGCTGAAAGGCCAGTGGTGCTTTAGCAAAGCAATAGAGCAATGAGCAAGTGGTTCATGCGTCACATGTATCAGTTAGGTTAGGACGGGTTATGCCGAATAACACACAATTGATGAAATCTTCGTGGCCTATGATAAAGTTGATTTATGTCTCAGGCTACATGCCCATGTGGCTCTCCCTCATCTCCTCTCCCCTCTGGACCTAGACTGACGGAGCAGTGTCTCTCTGTAATATTGCCACTGTTGTGGAAGAAGGAAAAGAAAACTGGTAAATCACTCACTGGTTCTTAATGTGTGCTTACATCTGTGTTCACTGCTCACCAGCCCCTCTGCCACGCATGGGGACAACATGGGTAGTGCTGTAGAAACTTCCCACCGAGCAGGCACGGCAACACAGGGCAAGTTTTCATTTCTAACAAATCCCACAGGCTATAGTGAGAGAAACAGATTGGAATGGGGCAAGGGTGGGATTCGGGAGAAAATTCAGGAGGCTGCCTCAGCTTCCCAGGCAAAAAAAAAAAAAAGACTACTACTTTACACTGGGGTCATGGCAGTGGAAATGGAGAGAAGCCAGTGGATTTAAAAGATGGGAGGGTCTAGCTATGTACAAAGAGGAGCAGAGGAGAGTGAATGTTGGCTTCTCGTGCCTTGAACAGTTGCTGGCTCCCGTCCTTGGGGAAGACCAGCTACTCTAGTCTCTGCTTGTCCTTGTGCTATGTTCTCCTAACAAATCTCCCTTCTTGCTTAAAAAGACAGCCTGAGCTACATAAAGAAGGGAACAAATGGACTTATAGTGTGGTGAGCAGCTGAGTGAACTGACAGATGAGTGACAGAGTGACCAGGGAATTAATCCATGTCTCCAAGGGTTCAAAGAGTGAAGAGAAACTAGACTCAACCAGAAGGAAAAGAAAGTCCTCCCCACTAGGCATGCCTGAAAAGGATCCCTCGCCCCCCGACCGACACATCAGGCATCTTTCTTCTTCCAGGGAGCCATGACCAATGTTAGATATAACAGAGAAAGGGGAGTTGGTAAGAGAAGAAGGGAGGGACGGGGAGGCAGA
>NW_024081700.1:22792-28184 GCF_003009895.1 Hyaena hyaena
TGGCACACAGTAGGTACTCCATGGATGCTGGCTGACTGAATAAATGATTATACTGGTATGCAAAAACACAAATCTGGAAGCCGGGCATGGGCCCCGGATACTGAATTCAAACAGGAAGTCTTGTTCCTTTGGGGTTTGGGTGAAATGGTATGGAAGGAAGCAGTGAGGGAAGGGAAGAAGTACTGACACGAAGACAGAGGGGCGCAGGAAGAAGAGAAGAGCAGGTATGACCCAGGACAGTAAGCACAGAGGAACACAGCCACTGGACACTCACCTCTGTGCTCTCAGGCTTCCCAGGAGAGCAGGCTGAACAGTTGAGGAGGAGTTTCCTTAGGGAGGGTGGTCATGCGACTTCAATCTGGCCAATCAGCGTATTCCAACCTCCCTGGCCACAGTGTGTGCATCAGGACTGGGTATATGCCAGTCAGGTCCCAGTGGGTCCAGACCTTAGGGCTGGAATCGTAGAGAATGAGAGCTTCTTTTCCTGTTGGACACTGACAGCCTGTGACAGTTGGTGGCCATGTTGGTTTCCTAATGGAAAAGCCCAGCTGAGTAGGACACCAGCACAGAGGAAAGTAAGCAAAGCCAAGAGGTCGTTTGATTGCTTCATTAGGCCACTCTGGGTTTCCTGTCGTTCACTGGCTATCAAAAACAAAAAAAACAACCTCACTTCCAATTGCTCCCTGCAGTTGTCTAAATGGAGCATCCTGGAATGTGACAGTATGGATTTAGGCTAGCGTCAAGGAAGACTTTTAGATAACACTGCAAAACTCCAAGATATCCTGGAGATCCAAATGGATTCAAACTGTATCTGCTGGGGGCCTGCTATAGGCTGGGCTGCTCACATTACCCAAATTAATCCTCATGGGACTGACCCTGTGAAGGTAGCAACTGATGACCCCACTTTAGGGGACACGAAGGAGGCTCAGAGAAGGGAGGTGACAGGGATGTAGTCTGGAAGTGTGGAGCTGGATTGCAAGCCCAGATTCTGCTGTGTGCAGCCTAGGCACCCTCATGGTGTGGTCTGTCCATGTGTCAGGGCACCCAGCCCCACGCCCGGCATACTGTGGGGGGCCTGAGGCTTTGTAACCATCATGTGGGCGTTACAAGACTCACAGAAGCAATTTGCACTGAAGGCAGGCACAGGGCCTTGCTTCCCCAGCACTGCTACACCTTCCCGGTTCCCTGAGGACCAGAATCCCTCTCTTTCCCTTGTTTTCCTTGGCAGAGTCCTGCTCATGTGACCACAGGACAGTCCCCCATTCATAGCCACCATCGGAAGCTGCTACAGGGAGGCCACGAGCCTTCACGCCTCCACCATGCCTGGGGCCATCTCTATCCTTGGAGTCTGGGGGAACATTATGCCCTACTTGGACACCCGAGGTCTTTTCCAGAACATGCTGAGAATCTCACTCGGTTTGGAATGCGATGTACCTGTCACTGCACTTTCCACATCTCACTCATGCACTCCTTTGTCTGCACTGTGGCCTCCCAGACCTGCTGCAGGAGAGGCCTAGCTAGCAAGAAATTTATAGCTTAGCGCTGGAAGGCACGCACGAGGCAAGAGTTGATGGCTAGGAAGCTCTATGTAGAAAAGACCTCATGTTTTACACTGAAGAGGCTGTAGAAGAACCTCGGGGCCCCGAAGCAGTGCTTGGGCCAAAGTGAATTAGAAGGCTTCATGATGGCCAAAGGCTCTGACTCGGGGAGGGGAGAGTGTGGTGAGGTCCTTGTGGTGACCTGAAGGCCCACTGCATGCAGCCTCAGGTCACCCAGAAAGGAGAGGGCAGAGGCCTGGCCCTGAGGTGTTCACAGACCAAACATGAATGGGACAACCAGACAGACAGAGCACCACAGTCACCATCTGCTCTCATGGGTGCTGAGTGGAGGGACAGGGGCAGAGATCCAAGTCGGGTGGGGAACTAGGTAAGAACAGAGACATTTTAACTGACACTAGAAGGCTGTATCAATTGGAGATGTTTGGCTCAAGTGACAGAAAACCCTACCAAGAAAGGCTAAACTGCTAAGGCAGCCACCGTGTGAGAAACGGGAAGTCCAGAGGCAGTCTGCTGGCTCGCAACGTTATCAGAGACTCAGGTGCTGCCCGCCTCTCTACTCTACTGTTAACAGAATATTGGTGTTGCTCCTTGATGGTTGCAGTATGGCTGCCTCCACTCCAGCCATCATATCTGCATAACTAGCACTCAAGCCAGAAACAAGGGGCTACCTTCTTCTTTTTTTTTTTTAATTTTTTAATTTTTTAAAATTTATTTCTGAGAGAGAGAGACAGTGTGAGCAGGGGAGGGTCAGAGAGAGAGGGAGACACAGAATCTGGAACAGGCTCCAAGCTCTGAGCTGTCAGCATGGAGCCCGACATGGAGCTCGAACCCATGAACTGTGAGATAATGGCCTGAGCTGAAGTCAGATGCTTAACTGACTGAGCCACCCAGGCGCCCCTAGGGGGCACCTTCTCAAACCCTGCCCACCTCTTTGCAAGAAGAATCCCTCACAGAAGCCCCCAAAGACTACCTCTAATATCTCACTGGCCTCATTGGTCTTCAGGGCCTTCTGGGCCTTGCCCCGCCCACCCGGCCTCTCTCCCAGGGGTTCCTGCAGCCCCCATCGGCCACATCAGGAGTAAGTGAAGGCATGCACATGCTTGGTGCTTCTTGGGCAGGCCGGAGGATCTCAATGTCCCATCCAGCTCACCCTCCGAGAGAGCCCAAGGTGGGGACAGGGTGTAAGTGTTCATTTATACACTAATTTGTTCAAAAACTCCTAGCACCTACTTTTCCGGGCGGTTACAGTGAGGAAGGAGAGGGGAGGTGAACACAGGTGAGCCAGAGAGAAAGTGCACACTCGGGGTGCAGCAGGAAGAGGGGGCGAGTGTATGCTAGTATGACTGCTCCTTTCTGCAGATGAAGAAATTGAGGCATGGAGGTCACTGCCTTAGATCACAGAGCCCAGACTGTCTGGCTCTAGCATCCTGGATCTTGGTCAGGGCCTGCCTTGAGTGTCCTGTGCCTCTATTTACCCCTCACTGCGACCCATGGCCACAGCCTCACAGCAGCACGATTACTTGTGTGGATGCTGGGGGGCACTGGGGGATGGCTTTCTCTGCAAAGTGCTTTCCCCTGACACTGGCAGCCCAAGGGGCTGTGCCGTTTACACAGCTGGACAGCTGGACCTGTACCCACGATGGCCACAGTGCAAGGCCCAACTCTATGTCTGCCAAGTAAACACCTGAACGTGTGCACAGAGCATGCATCGTGCCCTCCGTCACCTCATCTGCCACGTTCCTCCCTGCACGGCAGTCACCTCTGTCAGGCTCCCTGCCAGGGCACCCAAGGTGGCTGGAGCAAGCAGCAGGGAAGCTTGGGGACACCTGTGGCTGCCCCACACCTCTCCTGGGCTATCCTGGGCCACTCCACAGGGAGGCCACGCTGGCTTCCAGGAGCATCAATATGCTCCCTGGGTCTGAGGCTGTACGAGTAGGTGTTGAGGGGTATTTCCTGAGGATGGCCTAGCGTCCGATGGGGCACTGGGGATCAGACCACTTTCAAAGTCCATTCCAGGACTGCACCGCTTGGGGCGGCATAGGGCCCATAGTTAGGGATGCAGGCTGGGGGCTCCCTGCTCTGTGACCTAAGGCAAGCAGCTCCCCTCTCTGTACCTTGCATCTTCATCTGAAATAGAGAGCTAGTAACAGGGCTCCCAGAAGTGCTCGCTCGTCGCTGCTCTCCCCACCATCCCTGTCATCACAGAGGAAGGGAGGGAGGAGGCCTGACCCGGCAGCAGAGTGGGACTGGGGAACCCCCTCACATCCACTTCACTCCCCCACACCCTGGATGTCCTGCCTCTGAGCCTCTGTGCATGTTGCTTCTCCAAGCACAGCCACAGCCTGTCCTTGTCCCCAGCAGATCAAGTCCTGTTGGTGCTCTGGGGACACTGAGACCCCAGCCCCTCTTTCCCATCAGGTGCATCCCCTCTCCTCGCCAAAACCATCTACAGCACCGCTTCCTCATCCGGCATTATGCAGTTTCTCCAGGACAGATGTCCAGTCTCCTCCTTCCCTGCAATCCACAGAGCTCCCAACTGAGGACCAAGTTCACAGCAGGTGCTCAATACACATTTAGGGCTGCAGGAGCTGCTCACTGTTCTCCCACGTCAGGGCATACCCATGCTTATTCCCACGAGCCCTGCCCTGGGGGTCTGACTCCAGCCCTTCTCCAGTCCCCACAATCCATCAGCTCAGACAGTATGTGTGCTTGGGCTCACAGGGCTGCGCTGATGTGCAGGGAGTGTGCAGGGAGGCGTCGGTGTGGGGCACCGGGGGGCAGCTCCACTGGCCACAGGGCCCCTGAAACAGTAGGGAGGCACCCGGCAGCCTGCGGGGCACTGCACCCGCCCAAGAAGCTGATTCTGGGGTGGGGGTGGGGAAGGTGCCCCCCTGCACATCCACAAAGAGGCCAGCGGGTGGGAGGCAGGGGCTTTCCATCCAGATCTGGACCCCGTCTCGGGGTCCTGCCCCTCCGCCCATCTCCAGTCAAGTGACTTAAACCAAGAGCCAGGAACTAGGCTTCAGGGGCCAAATGGAGACTTTTAAAGAATGAATTTTAGCATCTAAAAATTGGAAGAGTTGAGGTGGAAACCCAGGTGTGGAGCTTTCTGTGGTGGTGATTGTCTGGTCTGACAGATGGATGGAACCATGGAGGGGCCAAGATGGCAGAACAGCACAGACATCTCTTCTGCATCTCTCGTCCCCAAAACACAGCCAGACCAACACTAAACCAGCCCACACGGCTAGAAAACCGACTTGAGGATGAACACTACAGTCTGCACAACCTGAACCACAGAACGTGGCAGGGGCGTGGCTCGGAGAGATGACCTGGGGGAGATGGAAGATGCGGAGGGCAGGGAGCCACTCTTGCTAGCGGAGAAAACGGAGATGGGGGGAGAGGGAAAAGCACCCCCCAAAAGCAGCTGGAGAGAAAGGGGGACGGTGAAAACAGCCGCAGAGACTGAACTACAAAGGGAGAGGGAGAAAGGAGAGGGTTTAAGTCTCTCTTGGCTCTGGATACTGTTGGTCTGGGGTAGGAATGATAGAAGTGGAGTGCAACTCCTCCTTTTACCCTTTCCTATGTGGCTGTTGTTGGGTTTCGTGGTCCACTGGGGTGCTGATACCTTCAACTGAACTCCAGAGCTCTCACAAAGGGATTTGTCCACAGGTGATTGCCAAGCCGGTGTTTCTGTTGGGGACACCCGCTGGGACCTGCTATTCAGCCACCTGACTGACACCACTTCCCTTCTGCATCTGCTGTCATCACACTTTACTCTAAGAACAAAAGGCTCTGCCCACAGCCTATAAGCCCGGAGGAGTCTGCGACTGCTC
>NW_024081700.1:32087-42493 GCF_003009895.1 Hyaena hyaena
CCCAACTCCAGCACCCTGGGAATTCCCGTTCCCTCTGCCTGGATGACCTTTTCCTGCCCGTTTGTTTGGCTGGATCCCTCTCATCTTTTGGATCGCACTCTAAATGACAGCTCCCAGGACAGGCTCTCCCTATGTGCCCCCACTTAAACAGTCCTCCCCAGCCCACCCAGGATTCTCTACCACATTACCCCATTCTTCCTCGGTTGTGCTGAAATTGTCGGTCTGAAATTGTCTCAATTGTCCACGTGCTTAGGGTCTGTCTTCCCCAGGAGAACGTCAGCTACTCAAGGCCTGGCACTTTGTCTATCTGGTGTATCACTATGTTCCCTGCTCACTCCCTGAAAATCTCTTTTAAAACAACATTTCAAATGGTAACATAAAAGTCAATGTTCAATGTGTCATACTTGACTTTGCCCTTTCCTATTTGTGAATATGTAGTAGTTTCTGAGTATAAACAATACTGCGATTGACATCTCTGTGCATAATCTTCTTTGTCCCTGCCTCTGCGATTTTGCTAAGCAACAGTCTCAGAAGTAGAAATAGTGGCTCCATCAATCAGCTGTTTTTAAGGCTCCTTCACATATACTGTATTCTGGAAAGTCTGAATTAAAGACCTAACATAGGTCCCACCAGCCCTGAATGTGAGGGCTAAGAGACAAGAGGTGAGTCTTTAACACTGCCCATGAATCCACTAGGGATCTGATTCAAATTCAGATTCTGATGGAGGAGGTCTGGAGTGGGGCTCAAGATGCTATGACACCCGGGTGGCTCCGTTGGTTAGCATACAATTCTTGATTTCGGCTCAGGTCATGATCTCACGATTGTGAGATCAAGCCCTGCATTGATTTTTTTTTTCTCTCTCCCTCTTCCTCTGCCCCTCTCTCGCTCACTTTCAATCTCTCTCTCTCTCAATCTCTCTCTCTCTCTCAAAAAAAAAAAATGCCATATTTCTAACAAACTCTGAGGAGAAGCCCTCCGGAATTCTCATCCTCATGACCTCCTGCATGCGGTTTCCTATCAGTGTCCAGGTTCCCTACTGATACGGCCTCTGGGCACCGGTGCCCTTGCACGTCCCCGAGCCCCCAAGGCAGCAGCCCCAGCAGGAAGACCTAAGCTTGTTTCCAACTCTTCTTGTCTCCATTTGGTTCTCAATTCCAGGCTCCACGACACCTGGTGTTATGTGTGGCTCTTAGGGGTTTTGAATTGGGTTTTCTGCCACTTGCGGGGTGAACTTGTGGTAGGAACCCCTCCCTAAGGAGAAAGAAAAAAAATGAAGGAGAGAAGAGAAGACTTCAGGGTCACCTAGATATGGGTCCAGCTGCCTACATCCCCCATGTTCCTGTAAACTGAAACAACTTAATTACACTGCATGTTTATGTGTGTTACCATATATGGGAGACAAAGAAATAGAAAATGTATAGAAAACCTATGCCACATGAGGTGGGCCGCTCAGTTCTTTTGGGTACGAACCCAACTGAGCGGTGCCGGCAAAATAAAGTTGCTTCCTGGAAAGAAAAGTCTCGGTGTCACGACTCTCTGAGCGAGAATCCTGCAACAAACTTATCCCTTCAGATCCCAGGAGGCTCCACTGTCCTGGATGTGACAGTAGACATCTGTGACTATTTTTCCTGTCTGTCCTCGGTTTCCTCATCTTCTGCCAATAATACATCTTTTTTCCTTTGAAGACCTTGCCCTGTCAGCTTCTCCTAGTCTATATAATCTGGGGGATGTTAACTCTCTACAGAATCAAAAACTGAGCACATAACTTAGATCTGGCCAATCATTGGATTTCATGCCCTTTGTTTCAGTCACCGGATGAAGGCTGGACATGTGACCTGGCCCAGCAAACCCATGCCAGGACCTGCAACTGAACTGTTGTGAAGAAGACACTCTCTTCCCTTGGGGAGCTGTTGGGGCTGCTCCCTGCAACAAACTGACTAAACACTGAGGCCTCAGGGAAAGCAGAGGGCAACAGTAACTCCTGATGACATAACGTGGGTCCCTGGGTCCACCCGGACCTGATGCTCATTTGATTTGGATGGGAGTGGACCGCAATGGAGCTAGGACCGAAGCCAGCAAAGCAACACACTAGCTTGAGGACTGATGTTTGTGCATGTCAGTGTGTTCAGCATAAACTATGGAGGGAAGAGGACCCCAGAAAGAGGAACCCCAAGAGTATGCATACACAAATCACACTCACAGTTCAGGCCAGAAGAGTGAGGATCATGGTGGGAGGTGTGGGGGGAGAGGACTTGCAGTCCATGAGAGGAAGGTCTGCTCTAGTCAAATGGAGGCTTCACAACATTATTGGCAACTTTGTAGACACACAATTAGCTTTGAAACAAGAATTAGAGATGCCATCAGTCAGCTACAGAGTAGATTCCTGGATGCAGGAATCAAAACAGCATTTAAATAGTATGTAGAGCCTGTTTGGAGTCTTTCAAAAGCCTTGTGTTGTTTCTCTCTCCCCAAGGAGGAAATCCTCAGTGTTGCTGCCCTCTCTTCTGCATGAGCAGGGCCTTCAAATGCATCAATCCATGGAGGACAGGTGACTGGGTCAAAGGTCTTCCGTGCTGAGGCACAGCAGCCCTGGGGACAAAGGTCTTCCTGCTACAACCCCATGGTTTGAAGCACCACCAGACGCAGGTTTCCTCCGGAGCCACAGAGGCTGAAGTCGCGGGGCCCTCACTTGTGTGGCCCCTTCTTAGATCTGACACATAATTCCGGGTCCTTTTCCTTAAAGAGGGCCACCGCCTACAACTATATAAATTCTATGCCCACAAGGCTTGGATTAGCCCCTATCCCCAGCCACACCCCAGGCTGTTTCCCACACCCTTCCCCCCAAGCCCTCAGGGCCTTGTCACAGACTTGAAATAGCTACTCAAAGTCTCTGCTTCCACAACAGGCACTGTTCATCCTTATTTGCAGTTTCCTCCCCATTACTGGTGATTTAGACGGTTGTTATGCAAATAACATCTACTGAGACCCATTCTGTGAAATGCTTACAGGACTCTCTTAAGATCATCTTCATTTTATTTTTATTTGTTTGTTTTGTTCTTTTGTTTTGTTTTGTTTTCCTTTTTTAATAGTTTATTGCCAATGAACACCCAGTGCTCATTCCCACAAGTGCCCTCCTTCCCCTCCCCCCCATACCCATCGGTTCTCAGTTTATTCTCAACATTCAAGAGTCTCTCGTGGTTTGACTCCCTCCCTCTCCCCCCCATTCCGCCCCGGCCCCTGCATCCTATGTTAAATTCCTCCTAATCCTCCTATACGTGCAAACATATGGAAACTGTCCTTCTCTACTTGACTTATTTTGCTCAGCATAACACCCTCAAGTTCCATCCATGTTGCTACACATGGCCAGATTTCATTCTTTCTCATTGTCATGTAGTATTCCATCGTATAGATAAACCACATCTTCTTGATCCATCCGTCCGTTGATGGACACTTAGGCTCTTTCCATGTTTAGTCTGTTGTTGAGAGTGCTGCTATGAACATTGGGGTACATGTGCCCCTATGCATCAGCACTCCTGTATTCCTTGGGTAAATTCCCAGCTGTGCTATTGCTGAGTCATAGGGAAGTTCTATTGTTAATTTTTTTTTAATTTTTTAAATGTTTTATTTATTTCTGAGAGAGAGAGAATGACAGTGTGAGCAGGAGAGGGTCAGAGAGAGAGAGGGAGACACAAAATCTGAAACAGGCTCTAGGCTCTGAGCTGGCAGTCAGCACAGAGCCCGACGCGGGGCTCGAACCCACGAACCGTGAAATCATGACCTGAGCCGAAGTCGGACGCTTAACCGACTAAGCCACCCAGGCGCCTCACTATTGTTAATTTTTTGAGGAGACTCCACACTGTTTTCCAGAGGGGTTGTACCAGTTTACATTCCCACCAATAGTGTAGGAGGGTGCCCGTTTCTCCACATCCTTGCCAGCATCTAGAGTCCTCTGATTTGCTCATTTTAGCCACTCTGACCGGCGTGAGGTGGTATCTCAGTCTGGTTTTGATTTGTATTTCCCTGATGAGAAGATATGCTGAGCATCGTTTCATGTGTCTGTAGGCCATCTGGATGTCCTCTTTGGAGAAGTGTCTGTTCATATCTTCTGCCCATTTCTTCACTAGATTGTTTGTTTTTTGGGTGTGGAGTTTGGTGAGTTCCTTATAGATTTTGGAAACTAACCCTTTCTCTGATATGTCATTTGCAACTATCTTTTCCCATTCCGTCGGTTGCCTATTCGTTTTATGGATTGTTTCCTTTGCCGTGCAGAGGCTTTTAATCTTGATGAGGTCCCAATAGTTCATTATTACTCTTGATTCAATTGCATTAGGGGATGTGTCAAGTAAGAAATTGCTGCGGTGGAGGTCAAGGAGGTTGTTTCCTGCTTTCTCCTCTACTCTACATAGAAACCCCAACAGACTCCACCAGAAGTCTGGTGATCCAAGAATTCAGCAAAGTTGCAGGGTACAAAATCAATGTACAAACTCAAAATGGATAAAGGACCTGAACATGAGACAGGAAACCATCAAAACCCTAGAGGAGAAAAAACCCTTACCCTCTAATCCTAACCCTTTAATCCTAACCATCTAACCCTAACCCTAACCATCTAACCCTCAGCTAACCCCAACATCTACCCTAACCACTAACCCTTAACTACGTAACTCCTAACCCTAACCCTAAACACTGTTAAAAGAAATTAAAGACAATATAAAGTGTACTATTGCTGAATGGCAATAGCACACAATGCAACATGTAGATTGAATGTGATTTCCAGGAAAATTCACAAAATCCTCTGAGAAGAAATGCACAAGCTAATCCTAACAGTCATATGGAAAATCAAGGAACCACAAAATAAACAAAACAATAGAAAAAATCAAAGTAGAAGCTCATACTTCCCAATTTAAACCTCAAAACTAAGCAACAGTAAATAAAATTTTGTGATACTGTCATAAAGATATACATGAAGATCAGAAGGATTTTATTGAGAACCACCCCCTCCCACCCAGAAATAAACCCTTTCATCTATGGTCAACCAAATTTTGACAAGGGTGAACAGCATGACATTGAGGAAGCAATGGTCTTTTCAACAAAGGGCGCTAGACGACTGGCTATCCATGTGCAGAGGAATGAAATTGGACCCTTACCCTCACACCACATACAAACATTAACTCAAAGTGGATCTAAAACTTAAATGTAAGGGGTAAACTTGTAAACTCTAGAAGATATAAATGCAGATAAATCTTCATGAGCACTGAGTTTAACAATGCTCTTAGAGCTGACACCAAAGCACAAGCAAGGAAAGAAAAATAGATACTTTTAGTTTCCTCAGCATTAAAAATCTTTGTACCTCAAAAGCTGCTATTCCAAAACTGAAAAGACAATGCCTAGAATGAAAGAAAATATTTGCACATTATTTGTATGGTAAGAGTCTGTTTTACAGAATAAAGAGCTTGTACAACTCATTGACGACCATTGAGGACCACGGCAACAACAACAACAACAACAACAACAAAACCCCCATGATTTTTAGAATGGACAAAGGACTTGGATATACTTTCCCAAGAGAGATCCTATGTAGGGTGAATAGACATGAAAAGATATTAAACATCAGTAATCCTTATGGAAATGAAGATGTAAACCACAGTTAGATACCTGTTTACATGCACTAAAATTGCTACAATATAGAAAACTACAATAACAAATGTTGGCAAAGATTTCGAGAAATTGGAACCCTGAGACCTGCCTGTGGAAATGTAAAGCGGTGGAGCCTATGTGAAAAATAGTTTGGGATTTCCTCAGGAAGATAAAAACACAGAATGACCATTTGGCTCCACAATTCTTCTCCTAGATGCATATCCCAAAGAATTGAAATAGTTGCTTAAAAAAAGAGCACATGCACAACCATACATAGCAGCACGGTTCACAATAGCCAAATGGTAGAAAAACTATGCAAATGCCCATCGGTGGGTGAATGGAGAAACACACCGGGCCGACCCATAAACAGCAATATCATTCTGCCATGTAAAGGAATCAAGGAAAATGGCGCGGCTGTAGGGCAGTGCAGTGGTTTCTCAGAAAGTGCTCACAGAACTCCACCCCTGCACACACACACCCGGAAGCTGAAAGCAAAGCCACGAGCGGATATTCACGTTCCCTTAGTCATAGCAGCTTCTTCACAACAGCCAAGAGACGGAAGCCACCCAAGTGACGGGCTGACACAAGAATAAGTAAACACGTAGTCTACACACAAGCGAACAGGCTCAGCCTTACAAAGGGCGGGAATTCTGACACCTGCTACAACATGGATTGAACCGCGCAGTCATTATGTTGAAACACGCCAGTCACAGAAGGACAAATACTCTCCTTGTCTCAAGTAAACCCATTTTCCCTGGTAGAAGCTGGAGGTGTTATATTGAAGGTAAACAGAACTAATAAATGCGTACACTCGCAGGACACGACACGGACACAGAAACCCCACGTGCATATCTACACACTCAGGACGACCCATCGGAAAGAGATATGAAGAGACGGACCCGCTGACACCTGCGTCAGAAGGAACCAAGTGCCCGGGAGGGACTCTGAGCGAGGAGGGGACAGGCCTGCTCTCTAGGACCACAGGACACTGGGGACAGAAATGCAGGGAGACGCGCGGGGACGGAACGCCACTCTGTGCTCCTGGACGCGGGGGAATCCGTCCTGTGACAATGCCGGTCCTGCCCGGTGCGATCGGCACATCCGGGGCCGTGGACACCGAACCCCCCCACGACGCCCTGTCAGACACGGAACCGGCCCCCCGACCCGCGGGGCCACAGCGGCGGGAGCGCGAGCACCGCCCGGGCACCTGCTCGCGGGCCGCGAACCGCGTGAGGACGCAGCGGGAACCGGGTCTTCGCGGAGCAGGAACACCGGCGCGCGGCCCCGCGGCCCGGGAGCCCGGGGCGGGAAGACCCGACGACCCGCGTCACCGCGCACCGAGCCGCGCTGAGCCTTCCCCCGCCGGGTCCCCTGAACACCGACCCCTTCAGCAGTCCCCGCTCCCAAAGCTCCTTCTCCCCTGGCCTCGCCTTCTCCTCACCTGCTTCTCCCGCGGCTGGTCCTGAGGAGACCGGGTTCTTGTTGTGGACGCGGTTCCACGTCCCCCAAAGTCTCCACAGCGGGTCCTGAGAAGGCCAGGCTCCTGTCAGCGTGGACGCGGGCCCTCGTCCTCCATAAGCCCCCACAGCGGGTCCTGAGGAGGCCGGGCTTCTGTCACCTCAGTCAAAAGGACCCGGCTAGATGAGCGCGCCTGCCCACTGGGTCAGGGACTCGGTTTCGGGCGCCCCCTGCGCACGGTGGAGGTAATGCAGGATGTGGTGCACTGGGTTCGGTGGAGGCACCTGCCTCCTCCCCAGGGTCCAGCTGAATCCAATACATTTTGGAGCTTTCTAACTGAAATGGGGTCCAATATCCTGGCTTCTCCAGAAATTTTAAGGAACAATTAATTTGAAAGCATATAGAATGAAATTAAATATACAGGAAAACTACAACTCAAAATTGTGCATGAATTTAAAATACACAAGCATAGGGGCACCCGGGTGGCTCAGTCGGTTAAGCCTCTGACATCGGCTCAGTTCATGATCTCCTGGTTCCTGAGTTCAAGCCCAATGTTGGGCTCTGTGCTGACAGTGTAGAACCTACTTGAGAGTCTCTCTTTGCCCTTCCCTTGCTCACTCGCTCTTGCTCTCTCTCTCTCTCTCTCTCGCAAATAAATAAATAAATGTTTTAAAATAAAATAAAATACACAACTATCAAAATATCAAAAAGAAAACAGAAAATCAACATGACCTTGGGTTTGGTGATGAGTTTCAACACACAACACCAAAAGGCAATCCACAAAAGAAACCTGGTAATGTGAACTTCATAAAATTAAAACTTCTACTCTGTGACAGACTTTGCTCAGAGAACTAAAAGACAACCCACAAACTGTGAGAAAAAGTATGCAAAACACACATCTGATAAAGGACTTGTATTCACACCATACGAGAAACTCTCAGAAGTCAACAATAAGAAAACAAATAACCTAACTAACAATGGAAATTATCTGAACAGACACTTGGACAAAGAAGATGCACGGATAGTGAACAAACATACAAAAATATCCTCAACATCCTGTATCATGAGGAAATTATCAATGTAAACAACAATGAGATAGCACGGCACACCTATGAAAAATGCTAAACTCCAAAAATGAGTACACCAGTTGTTGGAAGGTGAGGAATGACAGGAATGCTCCTTCACACTGGGGGTGCATGTACAGCTACTTTGGAAGACAGTCTGGCTGCTTTTTTTCCAAGGATAAATAAATCTAACCTTAGGATCCAACAATCACACTTCTAGTATTTGGACAACTGCTTTGAAAAACCGTTTCCAGAAAAAAAAAAAAAAAAACTAGCATACAATTATGCATAGAAGCTCTATTATAGTGGCTAAAAATTTAAAGAAATCAGGATGTCCTTCAAAAAATGAATCCCTAAGCAAATTGAGGTGCATCTAAGTGAAGGGTGCCAGGAAGGTCTCACCAGCCTGCAAGAAGCATGCACATGGGGACTGGTGGGACCCTGCACCCAGTCCTGTATAAATCCACATGTGTCTACTGAGTGCCCTCATGGGGAAGCACTGGTGCTGGAACTTAGGGCTGCTTCAGGAAGGGTGGGGCTAGCACTACTCTTCCCAGGTGGGAGAGTGGAAAGAACGATACATGACCTCTGATCCCCTGACCCTGACTTTAAGGCCAAACCTGAATCTACACCTTAATTCCTAACCACACAGCTGAACCATCTAATATGTACTTTTCTACTATGCCATAAGCTGAATATGTAGCCCTTTGTAATAACATGTAATCGTGACAAGCTTTCTTATTTTCTCTACCTGTGGGAGATGCTTAGTTCTTGGGTGTTGACCTTTTTGCCCCCTTCTTCTTTTCATCTTCAAGTCAAAGCTCAAGTCATCTATATGCTCAACAGTTCTCAGGATAAAAATCTTCTAAGTGTCTTGAGATCTTGTTTATTTCTTAGTGTTCCTCCTTCATCTTAAACGTAGCTAAAAAATATATATATATATTAAAAATTTGAACACACTTCTCTGTGGAGAATAAGCTTAGGAATTCCCCGAGCTTGCACCAATGGGTTAACAAGGCATAAAGGAATAGGAAGCCGCAGAATGAAAGCACTGAAGATTAGGTAATCAAGGCTAGGTATTCAGGGTGGAAGTGCCCCCCAACTTAGTACAATAGCAGAAAGCTGCTTTCACAGGAGGGAAGGACCAGAATAGGTAAACAAGTTAACAGGGGGAAGCAGGGGGAAGTTGCTCAGAGTGGAGCTACTCAGCAAAAGAAAGGTGCCTTGTTGACCCTGAGGTAGCAAGCTCTATCTGTTTATTCCCTAGGCAAGCTAAGATAAACAGACTCCTGCCATAAACTACTATCTGCCAGCCAGGGATTTTGTTTTCGCAAACCCCTAACACTGCGTATCTTTGAAACCCCCTTTCTCTCACACACATGAGTTAATGTTCATGGTTTCATTGTCTCTTTGTGCACATCCAACACACTTGTAAGCCTTCTCTGATCCTAATAAAAATGGAACAAGGATCCTTACTTGGGGCTCTTGTCTCCTCCTGGACATTAGCCTCTCTTGCATTTTAATTCTGTGTCCACTTTCTTGCTGGACAAGAGACAACTCCAGACCCAGAGTCTACAACACTTCTAAATTTATATGAAAATATTAATAATTATATTTTTAACTAAATATGACATAGTTCTAACAAGCTAAAGTATAGAGAACAATTAAATAAATACACATATTTCTTCACTTTCCTTAGGGTTAGGGTTAGTGTTAACCACTATCCTTTTGGGCATTTATTGATGTCTGCACTTGTACAATAAATAATGTTTCCTATGTTCTACATAACATTATACATACATATACTATTATTTCATAAAATTCTAAAACTTATGCAGATGGCATCATAATGTCTAAAATGTTTCATAAGTTGATAATAATATAGTTCTTTAGATTGTTAACTCAGTACGATGGGGACTACAAAAGTAACTCATGTCGTTGATAAACATGTTATTCTGTATTCATACAAATGACTCCTGTGGTGCAAAAGAATGCTAAAGACTGTTCATATGATCAATTAATTTTCTTTAAGAAGAGAAAATCCTGATTCTTTTTTCCATGACATTTATTCTAGCAATTCTATTTTCATTTTTTTTAATGTTTTTTTTTTTTTATTTCTTTTTAGGAGAGAGAGAGAGAGACAGCGTGAGCAGGGGAGGGTCAGAGAGAGAGGGAGTCACAGACTCTGAAATAGGCTCCAGGCTCTGAGCTGGTAGTCAGCACAGAGCCCGACGCGGGGCTCGAACCCAC
>NW_024081700.1:44033-45303 GCF_003009895.1 Hyaena hyaena
CTGACCCTCCCCTGCTCATGCTGTCTCTCTCTCTCTCTCCTAGAAATAAATAAAACATTTAAAAAAAAAAAAATAGAGTCAAGAGTCCAAAAGGGGGAGCTCTACCACGCTACCATTCGACATCAATTGCAGACCCAATAGGAAGAAAAGCACCTTATAACCTGATGTTACTTTAGCTCCTTTACTATCCCCAGCAGGAGGAGACAATCTCCTCCTGCCAAGGAAGCAGCAGCCCGGCCAACGAGAGACTATTTGGCCAATTATAATATATATATATGATAATTATGTTTATATTATATATATTATATTATATATTTCATTTCCCCAAAAATTCATTCTGAATCTATATATTTTTAATATTCCTGTCTTTCTGTGCACGTTGAATACCAATAGCATCTGTGCAATGATATTCTGCCCAAAACTGTATTGTATTATATAGCTCATTTATAAAACCTGTAGTTTTTGTAGCAAACATGTCACATAAATTCTGCTAAACAAAACCTATCTCACACTAGTTATATTTTGCTGGTATGTTTGTTATATGGTTGATGAATATAAGAAACATAAGGTAGGTATGGTCAAATTAAAAATATCAAAACCAACATCCAAGTTATATATTACTTCCATCATATTCTAAATCTCTTACCTCCTCCAGGTGGACCCAGGGCTCTGCTAAAACTGAAAAATTTAGAATTACCATAATCTTCACCCCATATTCAGTTCACTTACACTGAAATGTGTTTAATACGGCCTACCTGTGTGTTTCATGACCTCCTTATTCCTCCACTTGGTTTTTTCCTGAAATCATCGGTCAAGACTAGAGATGCCACAGACAGACGAAGAAGTAGGAAGAGGCTTATCACTTACATAATGAGGCTCTGGGGAGAGCAGGACAAGCCTCCAGAGATAATCCAAAAATGGCTAGAGAATGAATGAATGTAAAGGAGATTGGTGTGATTTTTAAATTTTTATCATGATTAGAGGTGTGGCTGGGGTGATGGTTTACACATGCCAGCAGGGGCTGCATCCTTTGAATCTCCTACTGGTGCCACAGGAAAGAGAACATAGGGCCTCTTATCACTTTGCTCAGAGTTGAGGCACAGGGGGAAGAATAAAGAGGAAAGCCTAAAAGCTGATAGCAAATGTCAAAAAATAGTTAGACTGATTATTACAACTACCCACTCATCAGAATAGCTACAATTTTATTTTTTAAGCTTTTTTTTTTTTTTGAGAGAAAGAGAGAGAGCACAAGCAGAGGAGGGGCAGAGGG